>NW_021636407.1:0-41005 GCF_004799145.2 Neltuma alba | reverse complement strand
GGGTTGAAGGTGGGCTTGCTCTGTTTGGGCATGGTTTAGGGGGAATTGATGAGAAAGATGAAGGTTGGTGTGATTAGAAATCTTACTGTGAAATAGAAAATATATTGTCAGTATGGGGCGCGACAGTTGTCAATATAGCTCCTTAACTTGTCAATAGTAACAGTATTGTACATATTTACATTAACTAATTTTTTTAAATTTTTTACAACAAAGCCATAACCTTCTGTACCCTTGACTCATTGGTAGAGGTTACAAAAAGAGGAAGAAGAGGCAATGAAGAAGGGTGAGTAGTCACATGAGGCAAAAGAAAAAAAAAGGAAAAAAAACCACTTTGATCCTAGACAAATGATAGCAAAAGAATTTTTTTGTAAATAGAGAAGTGATAAGAATTTTTTTTGTAAATGTCACAATATACACAAATAATTAGTTTGATACTAGATACATGCAACTATATGTTTTTTTTAATGGGTTATGAAATTGGTCTAATTACATGTATATGAAATTATAAATGAAAGTTAGCTGTGTATTACATTCTGATGCATAGTTAGTTGTCATTATCCGCATCTTCATTGTCAATATGCACTTCGTCACTCGTCACTCACTGCGCCATCAGTTGTCAATTAATGTGCTGATATAAATTTGAAAACAAATATGATTTTATGTTTACAATATTATACAACATCATACAAGATCATTAATCCTCAAAACTAATCTATTTTTTATAATGTGATATAGAATCGTCATTAAAAGTCAATCATTACTAATATGAAGTCATAAAATCACTTGTCATGAACAGCGCATTCACTTGTTAATGGTGGTATGTGACTTGTCAATGACATCATTGTGAATCTGCTTAAGTTTTGAAAAAATATCATTTAATTAACATAAATTTCAGTAATAAATTTTGATTATAAGATTTATAATAATTCTATTTAATTGAAATATAATAGAATTGCAAATTTGAATTAATGTTCCTTGCATCAATTGTTAATGTATGCATCTTGACTTATTAATAGTAGTACTATAACTTGGCAATTTTCCTGTTGATATATATGATTTTGAGAATTGGTTTACTTTTTGTCTTTTAAGAAATAAACATTATAACCCTGAAGAGACGTGAACACCACAACAATCATTATAAAAAATGTTCAATAGTAAGGATCAAGTAGTCTTTATTATAAACCATTACAAAGAAAGTAACTTAGGTTAGCAAAAATAAACTCATGTATCAATATAGACATATATAACTTCAATTCACATTTTTTCCAAACTTTATCAGCAAATAAAGCAAATAAATTAATAAGTGATAGTGCAATCAATGACAAGTTACACTGAAACCATTAACAAGTGAATATGTTGTTCATGACAAGTGATTTTATGACTTCATATTAGTGATGATTGACTTTTGATAACTATTCTATATCACATTATAAAAATGGATTGGTTTTGAGGGGAATTAGTGATATTGTATAATGTTGTATAACATTATGTAATGAAAATCATATTTTTTTTGCAAATTTATATCAGCACATTAATTGACAACTGATGGTGCATAAGTGACAAGTTACGAAGCATACATTGACAATGAAGAGTGCGGATAATGACAACTATGTATCAGAATGTAAAACACAACTAACTTTCATTTACAACTTCATATACATCTAATTGCACCAATTTCATAACCCATTAAAAAAACATATAGTTGCATGTATCCAATATCAAACTAATTATTTGTGTATATTGTGACATTTACAAAAAAATTCTTGTCACTTCTATTTACAAAAAAATTCTTTTGCCATCATTTGTCTAGAATCAAAGTGGCTTTTTTCCATTTTTTTTTCTTTTGCCTCATGTGACTGCTCACCCTTCTTCGTTGCCTCTTCTTCCTCTTTTTGTGACCTCTACGAATGAGTCAAGGGTATAGAAGGTCATGACCTTTGTGTAAAAAATTTTAAAAATCAGTTAATGTAAATTTGTATAACACTGTTACTATTGACAAGTCAAGGAGCTATATTAACAACTGTCACAGCCCATATTGACAACATATTTTCTAGTTCGCCAGTAAGAGTTTTTAACCACACCAATCTTCAACTTTCTCATCAATTCCCCTTGAACCATGTCCAGACAGAGCAAGCCTACCTTCAACCCCTGACAATATACCCAGAAACAGAACACTCATAATCACCCTACCCACCTATAATAAAACCCCAACTTGAATGACCAAACACACATCAAATCAAAACACAAGCGATTTTTGCCAACGATTAACATTAATGGAGTGGATGAAATTTTCAGATGGGAATGGGGGAAGAAGCAGAATGAAGTTTGGGTTTTCTCCCTCTTGCTTCTTGTGTATGGAGTGCCTATTTTCAGACTAAAAAACAGGGCAACTTTCAATTAGTGTGGGTGCAACTCACCAAGGATAGAGGCGTCTTTTTCACAATTCACCAAATTGCACTCAAAGTCCCTTGGGGACTTTAGAATCATTACTAAATTTTCTGGGACTTTTTTGTGTGTTGCATGGGACCTCAATGTCATTTTTATTCTTTTTTGTTTTTTTTTGAGCTGAATAGTACGAAAATTTTATCCCAAACCTTATAGGAAAATAACAGAGTATACTCGGAAAAACCAGGGAAAAAAAAAAACCAACAAAGCTTATCCGACAAAGTACAAACGTCATACGAGAATTGTATTCCAAACCTTATAGGAAAATAAAGAATACACTCGGAAAAACCAGAAAAAAAGACCCAACAAAACTCACCCGACAAAGTACAAACAAATACAAACCAAAGAGGCCACACGTAATTAGCCTATACCAGTTTTTGTGACTGAACCAGAAAAAAGGGAAGAAATATCCTTTTGCAGGACAGAATTTAAAAGGGATGGTGGCCCTGTGAAAGCCATCCACATGGTACCATTCCCTTCATAACCAGCACTGCCAAACAATCTGCAGCCGCATTACCTCTCTTGGAAACCAAAGAGAGAGACCAGTTATTTGATGCATTCCAACGTTTGATGCACTGATCAAGAACCTCCTCACATTCACATTCCTTCAAGACCTGTTGCTTCAACCTACAAAATAACTCCTTACAATCAGTCTCAATAATAATTTGATCATTTGTAATGATTCATGACAATTAAAGGCTTCTAAGGCTGCGAAGCATTCAGCCATAAAGGGGGAATTTGCTTTTACTTCCTTTCCAAATCCCCCTACAAACTCTCCTCTGCTACCCCATATATTTGTTTATTTGAAAGAATATATGAGAGTAAGCACGTTATACTCATCTGTTGCCTATATCAGACAAATTTAAGTAGTTTTTCTTCTGTTTTACAAGAACAGACAAGTATTGTAGATGAAAATGATACATTTTGTTGTAGCGTTATTTTGGGAACTTTTTGTGTCTCTATCATAGGTCATTTACTCATTTGTGCAGCTAAAATTGGAGTGGAGTCCTCTTCATTAGTGTTTTATATAATTGCAAACATGATTTGATCTCAGTAGAAATGTAGCAGCTTTAGGGAATGATTTAGCACTCATCTTCATATAGCTTCTCCTTCTACTTGGTTGGAGACCTCCCCATTTTACATACATTGTTGGCCAAAAAAATTTACATGCTTTAATGAATGAAGTATAGAATATAATTGCGTATTAAAAAGGATTAAAATAATCAGATTGAAGAGTTCTAATGAGGTATATTATTGCTTTACTATGTTTACTCCCTCTAGTAATAAATATTTACCTTATTGTATATTTCCTCCGTTTTAATTTATAAACTATTTTTGGACCAAATTGCAAATACCAATAAACCTCATTAAATTAGTTAGCAATATTATTTTTTTCCAAAAAGAAGTACTCTTCCGGTCCTTAATATAGAACCTAATTGTTCAGTTGATTTTGGTTCTAAATATAAGACCGATTTCTCATATTTATCAATTTTTCCTAAATTACCACTATGAATACTCTCTCAACCATAATTAAGTAAGAAGAGGAAATAAGGATATTAAAAAAATGATTATGATATTTTAGAAAAACATGCCATTTTTTTATAATTAACTAACTTACCTAATTTTTTAATTTAATCAAATTAGTTAAATAAATCTTATATTAGGGATCGGAGGAGTATAAACTTTGCGCCCTCCGTTTAACAGTGACTTCTAATTACCTCACACTTCATTAGCGAAGTGAAGGGTTTTTTTAAGAGTTAAGACAAAGTTATTAATGATCATTGTTCTCTTCAAAATTCTTAAATTATTCTGGAAAAAATGTTTTATACGAAAACGAAACAGAGGTCTAGAGAGTTGTATTCTTTCTGGCGAAAAAAACATATCTTTAAAAAATTATCTGGATGTGGAATAATTGAGAATTAAATTCGAACCAGTCAAGATATTAAATTGTAAGCACCCACACATTTGTCTCCCTGAATGCCTCTTGACAAATCAAATTTGATTCAATTTTCGTCATCATTATTTATCAAAACTACTGTAGATGCTAGGGCTCCAATATAATATAGACATTAATTAATATTTTTAAAATGCCCCCAATAAATAAAAAGACTTGACCTGAAATAAATAAAATTTTGAAAATACTAATAATAATAATAATTGAGATAAAAGTGATAAAATGAAAATTTTTAAAAGTATGAATTAGATAAAAATTAATATAAGAAAATATAAATAATTTGTCATCATAAATTCAAAATTAAATCTTTTATGCAAAGGCTGAGATAAAGTACTCTCTATTGCATTGCACGTACACGTGGAGGTCCCACAAAAAAAAATAAATTAAACATCAAATAAATAAAAAAAAGAAGCCCTCCTTTCCTCGCAAAACTATCTCAGCCTCACATAAATATCAGACTTACGAGCATCCAAAATATCTTCTTCCATAGTCATTCGCTCTTCCCGAACATTCCAGATTCCCATGGCTGCACGCATTTTCCTTTCCAGAACTCCCAATGACTCTCTTCTCCTTATAAAAATACCCAGCCATCTCCATGGCTCCTTGCTTGTTTCCTTTCTTTCGTCAGTAACACAACCAGGGACTTCAAGTGTGAGATTTGAATAGCTCGGTGGTTTTTACGGTCATAGATTATGCCTTTCCATGGTTTTATGTGATTAATAAGTTGTTGGCTTGGTTGATAGAGTTTGATGGGTTTGTCGTTTAGCCTAATTGGAAGTTTGTGAGTTGAAAAACTGAAGATAAATGGAGATTGGTAGGGGAGGGTCGTCGTTCTCTTATTATACCATTCTTGGTATTAGTTCAGATTCAACCAGTACAGAAATAAGGAGAGCTTATCGCAAGCTTGCTCTGGTTAGTGGGTTCTCCTTTGTGTTTTGAAATTTTTAATTCCTTTAGGCCAAAAGTTTAGGGTTATAGATTTGGAAATTGACTCATTTTTATCTTAAGAGTTGGGAATTTCTGAGTTTGAATTATTTGAGGGTACTGATAGGAAGCGGTTCTATTGAATTTGGTGCAGCAATGGCATGCAGACAGGTGGACAAGAACGCCTTCTTTGTTGAGTGAAGCCAAACAGAAATTTCAGCAAATTCAAGAAGCTTATTCAGGTAGGGATTATTTGTTTTTCTGGGTCTTGATTGAGAATCGCAATTTAAGACTCTTGGAGTCCAAAGTCCTGGTTTTGGTTTCTTTTATATCTTTGATGGCACCTCGTGTATTGAACTCTGCTCTGGGTTCTTCTTGGAGCAGTTCTATCAGACCACAAGAAAAGAACAGTGTACGATGCAGGGTTTATATGATCCTGAAGACGAAGAAGATGAGGTGAGTGTCATGGAAATTTAATATGCGTTTCGAATGCACTTCTTCTTCGTCCTCCGCCTCCTAAACAAAAGATTTGTTTGATCTCTGGTTCAGGGATTTTCTGAATTTATGGAAGAGATGGTGTCTCTCATGGCTCAAGTGAGGAGGGAGGTATGTCTCTTCTTCTTCTTCTACTTCACCATGGGCACTTAATTAAGTAACTCTGCTCCTCACATCTTATGTGGGACGCAAGAAAATACTGTCTTATATGGAAAGGGAGGTCAAGAGATCATGCCAAATTCTACTTGCTTTATCACACTTCTCTTTTTGGGGGAACATTAGGTGAGATCCAAAAAGAAATATTCATTACCCTAAACCTTAAATTTTGGTTCTTTCAATCTATCTCACATAAAAATAATTTCTTTAACGTTTTAAGAAAATCATCCCAACCAAGCTACGGTCAACTGGTCTGGCCTAATTGAATGAAAGTCAAATTATTTATCTAATATATTTGAATATATATATATATATTAAAAAGCACGTATACGGTAACTAATAAACCATAAAAATTATTAAAAATGAATATTTAAAACATAAAAATTTTCAAATATTTTGCATATGATAAAAAATTCATGCCAAATAAATTGTGTAGAATCTATTAAATTATATCTATATATACACACAGCACGACAAAATATCAAAATAAACACAGGAAAGATGGATTTTGAACTTATTCGGGGGCAGATGCCTAACTACTTTATTTCATGGGCGATATAATAACTAATTAATAATAACTGACGGCAACTCAAGCAACAAAATTTCCAGAAGCCCCCCCCCCCAAATTATGTCATTCTGTTTTCTTTTCTAAAGTGGCCGCTGTAACCAAAATGTCAACACAAAAGCAAGCATTTCAAAATTCAAAGCACTCTTAGTTCAAAGTCAATCCATAACCAAAACCAAAAATATTCATTCCCATATAGAAAAAACATCAGCTTTAAACCTAAACAAAACTCTCGTCAAGACACACACACACATATCTCCCAGTTCATAGCGGAACCATTATTTCAACGCCCTCCATTATTCTTCTTCTCTATAACTACGCATATAAATACTAATACATCAACTCTCCTTTCTGAGCACAGCAGATTAATCAGAGTTACTATATAATTAGGGTTTCTGGGGAAGCAAGAAGAAGCCATGTGGGGTTTTGGAAGATCTGGTTCGATGAAGTTTCATATAATGTGTGTGTTTGTGGCAGTTATGATAGTCTTGAGTATGGTTTCAAGAAGCGAGTGTGTGAGAATCATAAAGAACTTCAACTTGAGAAGCAGATTCGGAGGCCAACTTCAT
This sequence comes from Neltuma alba, assembly GCF_004799145.2. NCBI lineage: Eukaryota > Viridiplantae > Streptophyta > Magnoliopsida > Fabales > Fabaceae > Neltuma > Neltuma alba. Next base: position 33,897 of record NW_021636407.1, on the reverse strand, counting down.
AAAGGGTCCGTGCCGCGTTCAGGGCCGTCACGGCGTCACCTCGAGCTCAGTCCTCTAAGTTACGACCCTACGTCTTTTCCTGGTAGTAATAATTATAATCATCATAGTGATGATGAGGATTATATTGAATGCCCTTAATTATATTATTATTGAAACATGATAATTAAGATTTAATTATTCCATATATATCCTGTTTTTTAATCAGTGTTTTTTTCTTTCTGTATATGTATTTGCCTGTGCTGCTGATGCACTGTACAAGAAAATAATATGGGCCATCCAGGAATACACATATGATTATATTGCAACTTCGAGTCGATTAATATTTATTCTATGTATTTATTTCATTATTGGCTCTCTTTGTATATGTTTTCTTTCTTCATTTTGCTTTTAAAATCTTTCTTGTTTTAGATCTTAAGCACAAATAGTGCCTAAGCAATCCGATCTAATATCTAATATTTCATATGTGCGCGTGTGTGTTCAATCATAATTCAATTCAATTATAATAAAATCATTATCCTGATGATTAACCTTTTCTTATTTCTTGATTCGCTGATTCAATTCAATACGGTGTGCCGCAGTTACGAGACATTTCTTACTGATTTGAATAAAAATGAGGAGGATATAAGGAAGAGGAGAAGGACATTAAACCTAAAGTCGACACGCATGCTTGGAACAAATTAAGCAAAGAAACAAAGAAGAAAATTCTGAGGAGCCACGGATCAGCTTTTAGAGCTGGAAATATGGAATCACATAGTGTACTTTTGAAAGGGACTTACAGCGTTAGAATGGAATGAGAGAGAGACAGAGAGGGAGGAGGGTAGGTACAGAGATCTCACGCATTATTACATATCAGTTCCTACCCATCAGCATTTCATATCTCACGAGCATATCTAACCTTTTCTTATATCTACTATTCAGTTTTGTTATTCTCGACTATATATATATAATGGAGACTCTAGATTTGATGTGTCACTATTTGGTTACTATATATCCCATACATTCTGTTTTATTATTTGGCCAAATCATGTTGAAACTACCCTATTTGGCCAAAATTATATTGGATCTTATAAGCATGAAAAGGATAAGAAAAATGGGAGAATTTACTTCATTTGGGGTTGACATGTACTAGCTACAATCCGATATTGAATGATAAATTGATTACTCTCACAAAAAGAATTAACCTTTTTTTTGGCTGAAAGATGTTGGAAGTACTATTTTATTTAGAGTTAGGAAGTCGGGCCAGGCTCATAAAGTCGCTTATTTCCTCATAGTTTTAACTCATGTTTAGAAAATTTGGAGGAGAGGCCCAAAAAAAGTGCAAAAAGGCGAAAACAAGCTAGGCTTGAGCTAGGTTTCATTTTTTTTAATTTTATTTGATTGATTTTTTATTTCATAATCAAACCTAACTCATTAACTGCTTGCCTAGGTCCTACTCCTTTTAATCCTTATTATAAAGAATTTCTAATAACAAATTTTCTCAGATGTATCTAGTACTCTAAAATACTTTGTAGTACGCTCAACAACCTAAAATACTTTTTAGATGCGTCTAACACTCTGAAGTATTTTTTTCCTTGGTATTGGATACACTAAAAAATATTTCATGATACTGGACATATTTTTAAGAAAATACTTTAGAGTACTCAACATACCACAAGATATTTTAAAGTACTAGATGCATCCAAAAAAATACTTTAAAGTGATGGATGCATCTTAACCTTAATGAGTTGATTGATGAGTTATATCTGGGAAAAAAAATTACTTTTGGAAGATGCCAGAGGAAGTAACTCTTAATGACACTCACAATCTACCTCATAAGTTCATACAACCGCTCTCTTAGCCTCTCATTTCTTGCTGGATACTCTCTTAGGTTCAAAATATAAGATAAATTTTATCCATTTATATTTATTAAGAAATTGGTTAAAATCAGTTTAAAACAATAAATGTGTAAAGCATGTATTTTTTTTTCCAATATACCCTTATTAGTGAAGAGAATAAAAAAAAGATGTAATAAGTGAATCAAGGAGGAAAGAAAATATAATGGGATAAAATTCAAAAAAAAAAGTCAATAAATGTGTAGACAAAAATAACTTTTACCTTGTAAAAAAAATTAAGCCCCTCCAATAAAGTTTAATTTATATTTTGAAGCAGAGGGAGTATCATTTTCATTTTCTCACTCAACCTCTTCGTGGCGCTTATGCCTGAATCTCCTCATCACACCTGATGCGGTCCCTAACCACAATAATCCTACCCTCGTCAGAATTGATGCTTTATACTGCTCCGAGTTTTAATATAAGATTAAATTTGTAGTTCGAATTGAACTCTTAGATTTTATACTACTTCTAGTTTTAAATATAAAAATTAGTTAGAAATTTAATTTATCCTAAATATAAAATTTTAATATACTTTTCTCCATATTTATTTATTTTTTTTCAAAATAGTCCCCATAGTGATTGCACATGTTAAGAGATTTTTCATTCTAACGTACATTATTAACAAGGTATTTTAGAAAAGACAACACTCATTTATTATAAATAACTAACTTAACCAATTTTCTTAACATTTATAAATTAGTTAGCTAACTCATATATATTAAGAATCGAAGGTGGCATTAAAGACCTAGGGGTGTGTTTGGATGAAACCAAACCGTGGTTTGAAAAAGTGATTCTAGAAAATAGATTCTGGGGAGAATAGATTCTGTGAAGAATAGATTTTGTAAAAAAGTGATTCTGAGAAGTTAGAGTGTTTGGATAGTTATTATTAGAAACACTTTTTATATATACAAATTACTAAAAAAAGACATAAGTTAATATGATAATTACAGAAAAATAGATTTTATGATATATTTTAATTTGAAGGAATAAAATTGTTAATAATATATTTTTTACCAACATAATTAATAATACATAAGATAATGTAATTAATATGTATATATATTTATAAAATATAATATTAAATATGTTTATAAAAAATATGTTTATAAAAAAAATAACAAGATACATATTCTATAGGCTCTCACACTCTCCTTTTTTTCTCCAAAAGCAAAAAATTTCTGCTTTTTCCAAAACCATGGTTTCAGAGTCAAAACCGTGGTTTTGGATCAAAACCACGGTTTGTCCAAAACCAATGAGTGTTTGGGTGACTTATCACCCAAACCATGGTTTGGGTCCCCAAACCATGGTTTGGGGTGTCACCCAAACGGAGCCCTAATCTAGTATATTAAATTTGGACTTTATTATGTGCACCTTTGTCTATCTCATGTGTTTTTTTCAGGTTCCGTTTGGTTAGAGGGAAAGGAAGAAAAAAATTGAGTGAGTTTGATTTAAAAAAATTAAAGATGAGGGGTTAAAAACTTTTAATTAATTTTTATTATTTTTCCAATTTTTTAAATCAAGATCATTAAAATTTTTTTTTCTCACCTCTTTTTCATTTCCTTCATACCAAACATAGAGTAAGCATTTTTAGTGTACATGATTTATGTCAGTAATCAATAATCAACACTAAAATAGATTAAAAAAGTCATATACATTGTCACATGGGATGTGATATATCACTGATCGATTTGAATGAATTGTTACGAATCATTATGTTTTTTTCGTCGTCCGAGAATTGTTATGAACCAGGAACAAATAAAAAGCAAAAAAAAAAAAAACATGAAGTTGCGACTTTGTTCCCATTTTTTCTTATTTACCTCTGGTCCTATTTATAGGACACGGAGAAGATATTTTTTTATCCTCTTTATAAGGTATTGAGAGAAATTTTTATATGAATGTACAATTTTACCCTTCGTTTATTATTGTATTGATTTCGTTTACATGAGGTATAATATATATTAAATAAAGATAAAATTGAAAAGTTATTGAATTTGAAATGAGAGTTAATGAAGTTTAAGATTTTTTTTAATCTGTGTAAAACATATTGAAAATGAGTATAAGGAGTATAAATTACTTGTATTCCAGGTCCGCAAATCAAAAAATACATTAAATTGATTTTTTTTTCACATTTGTCCTTATCAAAGAGAGAGTATCAAAAAATATGTTTTATATTTTCTCTCATTTATTCAAGTTAATGGGGTAAAATTGGAAGGAAAAAAAACTCATTAATTATCCTACAAGTTACTTATAAATAGTAACAAAGTGGTAAACAAAATTTAATGTTTTATCGTGGAACTTTAATGTCGCAAACTCAATTACAAACTTCTAAACTATAATTAATTATTGATTAAATTGATGTTGACACGAAATTATTGAGGCCAAATTGATGCACTAATAATTACATACTACGTAGAAATATACCCAAAAACAAACCATTAATATTATTTTATACCAAGTAGTACTCCTCTGGTCCTAGTTATAAGGTACTTCTAACATATTTCATACAAACCAAGAAAAACCTTAAAATACATTAACTCTTTATTAAAATACAATAAATTTTTAACTTTACCCGTATTTAATGTATACACCTTTCAAAAGAAAAAAACTATCTACACCATAATAAATGAAAGACAAAATAGTACATTCACACTAAAAATTTAATGAAGTGATTTATAAATAAGGCAAAAAAAATTTCCCTCTCTGCCTTATAAATAGGACTGGAGGAGTAACTCATACGATGATAGAAGGGTCAATTAAAGCCAGCTGGTGGTCCGACTCTAAGAAATAATTTAAACTTTAAAGAGCCAATCTTAAACCTATATACATTTAAAATTAGATACATAACAAACTGTTAAAAAATTTGTTAACAAGCCACATCAAAGTCTAATCTAATTTATCCCTATTGAATTAGCTTCTTTTTTTTCAGAAAAAAGGCCAAAACTTACTATTTGACTCAGCCAATGCTAGATCAAATATTATCGAATCAAACAGTTAAAAAATTATGTTCATTTAATTAGTCGGACTCTTTAACTTCCCCGCAGAAAATGTCAGACAATATATATATGTATATACTCCTATATATACTCCTCTGGTTCTAGTTATAAGGAACTTTTAATATGTTTCATACAAACTAAGAAAAATTTTAAACTATATTAACTTTTTATTAAAATATAATAGCTTTTCAACTTTATCTCTATTTAATATATGCACTTTTCAAAAAAATAATTATGTACCCTGTAATAAATGAAAGACAAAATAATACATTCATGCCAAAAATTTAATGAATTACTTGTAAATATGATCAAGAAAAACTTTCTCTCTCTATCTTATAAATAGGACGGAGGATTATATATATAAGAATTTCCAATTGTTGAAGATACGCACAGTAGTTAATAGATATGGTTCGTTGAATCTTGTGTTGGCTGTGAGAGTGAGTAGTGCGTGCTTGAGATTCTTACCTGCTAGTCAAAGCATCGGGCTTCTCACATGTCAAACGTAAAACTCTCAGACAGGATTAACATGGCTTTGTTACCACAAGAGTTAATCTTATCTCTATAAAAATCTGCAGGCGGAACAAAAGTATACCATAGAAGGAAGGGAATGCTTCTTTCTAAAGACAGACCCAACCGCATAAATATATATATGAGTGCGTTTGTGTGTATCTCTCAGAAAGGTACTTGCTCAATTCATCATATTCATCTCCTTTTTATTGCACTCAGTTTCTCCTCATGTAGATCCTCCTCCTCCGGAGATTTTTCTTTCTTCTAGCTACTTTATTCTTTTGGTATTATATCGGCCTTTGTCCACTTTATTCTTACATAAATTAATGAACTTATAAAGGATTTTGTTTTTCTCTTATAAGGATTTTGAATTGATGGAAGAAGCTTGGATTTCTGAAGATAGGTGGGTGGATTCCATGCCATGCTCGTCAAGTGAGCAGTCTCTTCCTGTATAATACCCTTCTTTTCGTTGTCTGTTCGACCCTGAACTTAAGCTTCGATTCAACTCTCCATATATATATATATATTGCATGGGAAAACATGTAAGTATGCAATATTTCGTTGATATTCTTATTCTTGTTGATTAGATCAGATCGTTTTATGAAACCGCTAGAGATCTAAATGAACGTATGCCGGAAAAAAAATGGATATAACAGAGAGAATATGGATTAATAACTCCCGAAATTAGCTAGAAAATGCTTTGGAGAGATCACATACTTTGATGTTGTATGTAATTAATTAGGATTTCTCTAGGGTTTTGTCTTTAAACATATGGCATGGGCAAAGAATTATCACGTTTATCTTTGCATCATCATCATAGGGGAATGAAATCATTCTTTACTGTCTTAATTGTATAAGTAAGATGCAATAATGAGAACAAATTCTTTGGAGCAAGGCTATTAAATGAGTTGTATATGATTTGGTTAGATGCAACTAAAACAAATTTCTGAGGAAGTTTATTAAACGAGTTATACATGATATGGTTGGTCATAGCTAAGGAGTATCCTAAAAGGAGGAGGTCTTTGTATGAGCTGAGAGTTTTATGAATGTGTGTGTGGTTATATATTTTAATCTATAACTCTAGGCTGTTGAGTTTACAAGTTATTTCTACCTATATGCATTTTTTTTCAATCAATTCAATCCTATCTGATGGGAAACTTTCTTATTTCTCTCGTCAACTCATGCTTTTATCAACAGATATTTCTAGTTTTATAAGGCTTCAAGCATTTTGGATTATGGTCTCACAAGAAGCATTCTAAGGCCAGCTGATATTAATCAGTGTTTTTTAAACAATTACACTTGATCTTTCTTTTCATCATTGTTTGAAAATTAAACCATATCGATGAACTGCATATGAGATTACCCTGCCAATTTTAATAATTTTTTAAAAAAATTACTTAAGAAGGAAAAGTTATCTTGGAAATTAATAATTAATAAATATTTCAAATAGAAGATCGGAAGAGAAAATCAAAACACAAAATTAAAAATTTAAAGACAAAAAAAAATAAGGGAAAATATTGTACTTGATCTTGTATACTAACATTTCTTTCATATTATCAATTATACAAGAGGTTTGTCTTATATAGTACTCATTTAAATCACCAACAACAAGAAAAAATATACTTCTTTGATCCTAAATGTAGAACCCATTTTGTAATTTAATTTTATAATATAAAAAAGTTTTATATTTAGCATCAAACGAGTATATATATATGTGTGTGTGACCTACCCACTAATAATCTACCTTGGACAAAAGGCTTGCCTGAATATTTGGTTTGGGTAGTAACGCAAACTCCTAACAAACAATATTGCTCAACTAACATTAAGCTCTGCTATTCGAGTTATATAAACGTGGAGCCATATAATATGTGTGTGTGTGTGTGTGTGTCTGTGTCTGTGTGTACGCATGTGAACTTAGTTATTGTAAGTAGGTTTGAAACTATCAAACTCATATATGTGGGTCTTGTATTTAGGACCAGGGAGTATATATTATTGTGGTGGGAGTTCATATTTCTTCTGTGATTATTTAACCAGACAGTCACAGATTTGCTTTAGTACTGTCTGTTAAAGAACGTTGTCGAACATATGCAAATTATATTAAGGGTCAAAGTTAAAGTAATCAGTTACTATATAAAGTTCTTACATTAAGACCCGGAAATAATAATTAAGAATCTGGTAGCAAACTTTGAGGTCGAACAGGCAGCGAATTCAAGGGACACAAGTGCAAGGGACTACTCATTTGACAAGTTTCTGCCATGGAACTCAACACCTTGGATCGATGCTCTGATCTTTCCGAGTTGTACGAGATTACTGGAGTGAGATCAAAGTTCAAAAGGTGTAATTCCATCATCTATTTATTATTTATGATGTTTTCATAAAGATCCCTGTGGTAGATTTCCGTTTCGAAACTTCTAAAATTTCAGTTGCACTTAATTATTAGCTTGGTAATAGTATGATTGAACTTTATTATCAATACATGTACTTAACAAGTTAGGAGCTTATATTTGGGTTTTTCGAAAAGAAAAACAAGGGCTAAGGTCGATTGTTCTGTGCAACGTAGACAGTTTGGATGCATCCATTTACAACGAATATACTCTCATGCCCTATTTATAAGGCAAAGAGAGAAAATATTTTTTCAATCCTATTCATAGGGTACTGAGAAAATTTTTTTGTATGGATGTACAAATTCACCTTTCATTTATTATTGTGTTGACTTTGTTTACATGAGGTATAATATATATTAAATAAGGAGAAAGTTAGAAAGTTGTTGAATTTTAAATGAAAGTTAATAAAGTTTAAGGTTTTCCTTTGGTCTCTGTGAAACATGTTAGAAGTGACTTATAAATAGGACCAAAAGAGTATTACTAATCTTTCAGGAAAGTATAACCTGAACTGCTTCTAATATTTTTACACGAGTTCTTGCAGTAACCATGCTCTTATATTATATTACTTGTTGGGCTTGAAGGGAAAAAAAATCCTAAAAAGGATCTGATTTGTCTTGGGATTATATATGTATCAAGTGTAAATTTTTTTCCGTGCATGTATTAAGTGTAATGGGATGGTCTCATTAGTTTTTTCTTTCTCATGTAAATAAATAATGAAGTTCGAATATAAGAGTTAGAGTAACTTTCTGCACTTCTAATCAAGCAGGGAGTTTAGGAGTTAATTATGGGGATAAACTGTGCAGGCCAGCTGGAGATCCCATAGTTGAAGGCCGCCTAAAATAAGACCAAAATTTCAAACTAATTAATAAATTAATTAAATTTTTTGGTAACGAATTAATTAAACAGTATTCATAAACTGTTATGACCTTCCAGATTTTTTTGTTATAGTTTTATTTCACATTTAAATTATTTTTTAATGTTTTTGAAAAATCACTACTATTAAAGTCAAACTATTTGTTTAATTTATTTGATACAATTAAAAAATACAAGCTAAAAAACAATTTAAAATTAATATGAATGTTAAAAAATGCAAAAGCACTTCAACTAGACCCAACCCATTCAAATAAGTATTTTACTTAGGACAATAAACTTAATTATGAGATTGATGATCACTTGATAATTAATTCTTTTTTTTACTAGTTTTGAAGATCAAACAAACTAATTTCATGGTGGATAACATATTTCCATTCATTTGTTGGGTTTAGCGTGAGGATATATAATAATAATAATAATAATAATAAGTAATTAATAGTAATTAATAATTATGCATAATTAAGCATGGCTAATTGTAAATAAAAGTCAGACATGCATCTCATGATGCATTATGCCAGTTTCTCTTGTCTAAAGTTGCTGCTGCTCGCACATTTTCAATCTGTATAACAAAGGTTTAGACTTCAATTTCAAGCACTGTACTCTCTTGGCTTCAAAATATACCAAAATTAAAGAGAAATCATTCACTCCAACACAGAAAGACCAAACCCCTCATCATAAGCCTTTTGTTCTTTTCTCTTCTTTTCCTAAACCAGTACGTTAAAACCGCCTAATGGGTCATATATATGCAGCGTCACGAATCAAAAACCACAAACAAAACACAAACACCCAGATCGTAACGGAACTACTCAACTATTTCAAGCTAAATAAGCCCCCCATTATTCTTCTTCATCTCTCTATATATAGATTCTTCTTATTCTGATGCATCATACAACTACCAGATCAGATCTCAGAAGAAAGATAAGGCATGTGGAGTTCGGGAAGAAGATCTGGTTCGATGAAGCTTGGAGTGTTTGTGTTCCTGGCTGGAATAATAATGATAGTGATGTGCATGGTTCCAGGAAGCGAGGGCGTCAGAATCATAAAGCAATTCAACTTCAAAAGCCCTTTGGAAGGCCAACTTCCAAAAAAGCCAGTGCCACCTTCTGAGCCTTCTCATTGTCACTACATTGCCCTCAGTCCTCGAACTTATAACCCTACCTCTATTCCCGGCACTGATTCTCAGGATTACGTAGATTGCCCTTGATTGATTATAACTAGGATTGCACACATGTCCAGTCCTAGAATATAATAAGCCAAGTACCTACCCCACACACACACACACACAAATATTTGTGTTTGCAATAAGTTTTGATTATATTTTTAGTTTCAGTATACTATTGGTTATCACATGCTTGCATTGTAAGACGATTAATAAACTATATATGCATATTTGCTCTCTTATTTGCTCAATATGCTCTCTTGGTTCATCGGAAACTAACCCTGAGCCGGCCCACTTCCTTTGGATTACTTCTTTCATTATTTCTTTACGAAGGTTACAATGTCTGAACGATGGTGTGTATATATAACATAACATAGGAAATTTCACGTGGCAAATTTTAATATGATGAAGACGCATTAGTTGGGCGTCTCCATCAATTAGAATTACCAGCTTTTATAAGATATCGATTATTCTAAAGCATTTAATAACTGATAGTGGTTTAAATCTAACTTAATCATAAGACTTCTAGCATATAATTCCAAAATGTATTTATTTTGATTTCTAATTTTCTTGATGCCCTTTAGCTTTATTTCCATCATTTTTCATATCCTATAATTTTGGAATTAAATTTTTAATAAATACTAGATTATGATAATGAAGCAATTAATGGCAAACTTAAGCATCAGTCCCAGGAGTCCCACATGTATCCCATCATTTCATTCTGTTTACAATATATATTCTTCTTATTTTCTTATACTCTAAATATGTATATAAAGCGATCAGATATATGTATATATATTCTTCTTCTGAATTCTGAATATATACAACAGAGTACGTAGAGTTGATTAGGGTTCTTGGGAATGAAGCAAAAGGAAAGAAGCAGCATGCCATCCAAGCCGTGTGTTGGAAGATCTGGTTTAGATAAACTTAAATTGGAAGGTTTCTGAGCCATGCGCACAGGAACGTTAGTTTTGTGTATGATGCGTCAGAATCATAAGGAAGCTCAACTTCCAGAAGAACTTTCTAGAGCCAACTTCCAAAGTAGGGGCTGTGATAGAAATACCTTCAGGTCTTCACTACAGTAACATCGTATTCTTTTTACTTTATTCACTCTTTCTCTGTATTTGACTGTGACTTGAACTTCTCTGCTGCTGCTCTGTGTGTGTGTGTGTGTGTGTATCGATGATTAAATGGGGAAAGAAATTAAACCTAACTAACTACCTAGGAACGCATGGCACCGGCCAGAAACAACAATTAAATTCTGGGTGGCCATGGATCAGCTTTATTGCAGCAACTGTGGAACCATATAGTGTACTCTTGAGAGGGACTGTGCATATGTCGCCATCGAATGTGAATGAGAAAGGAGAGTGAGAAAATAGAAAAGTTGGTTGGCTAGTTCAGAAAATAAAAACCAGCATAAATGGATGAAAATGAGAATGGAGGTAGGGGAAAAATTAGTTAAGTTAGGTAAGCAGACACAAGATGCATTAGAGAAGAGTCTACCTATTATCATATTTCATGCCACACGAGCACATCTAACCTCTCACTTCTCAAACTCATACATCTACTATTCATTTTTTTGTTTAAATTTAATATTTTATTAATATAAAAGCTAATTGACTAATTTGAGTAATAAAGTGTGTTAAGTTGTTAGTTGTAATAAATAAGTGTTACCTTTCATAAAATACTAATCATGTATTAGTATTAAATAGAACTATCATTTAATGAAACTTTTAACACGTGCAATCAGTACAAGAACTATTTTGAAAAGAATAGATATAAATAATATAAGAGACAAAATAGATTAGAATTTTATATTTAAAACCAAATTGAAAGTTAAATTAGCTCTTATATTAAGAATTGGAAATAGTATTTATTAAGGGCAGGACGAAGGATGCATTAATTAATTAAGATCGGGAATGTGTTAGTTAGTGACTCTGATTATATATAAAGGATACTCTATGGACGTGTTGCGATGTCAAAGTAGTTGAATTCTCACCAAGGCAGTGCTTGGTACGAGGGATTTGGAGGGGAACGAATGGAAGGAGAAAGATTTTGCTCCCTTCCCTTGTTTGGCTCTATGAAATTTTCAGGAGGGGAGAAAAAGTTTTTTGAAATTCTCCCTTGCTTCCCTCCCTCTAAAATTAAGGCGATCTGGAAAGAAAAAGTAATATTTTCACTTATACATGATATTATTTTTCTAGTCTTGTTTATAAGGTACTTTCAAATAGAACAAGTTTTGAGACTTCTCATCTTGATGAACACCCTAAACTCATTAGATCTGAATGATTCAGATCTCATGCGAACCGTTCAGATTTTAGATTTTTAATTAATTATTTTTAAACAGAAAAATTATTTTTTTCCGAAAAATGATGGTTAAAAGATTATCTTTATTTTATATAATGTACCAATTAAAATAATTATTTTAAATAAATAAAAATAACGCATAAACCTAAACCATCCAAATAAAATATGAATGGTCCTAATCTGATGAGTTTAAAATACTCATCAAAGTAACGATATCGTAACTGGTTCCGTTTAAGGTACATATATTTCACACAGACTAAGAAAAACCTCAAACTGCATTAACTCTTTATTAAAATATAAAAACTTTTTAACTTTACCCCTATTTAATATATACACCTTTTTTTAAAAAAAAAACTATCTACACTATAATAAATAAATGAAAAAATAGTACATTCATACTAAAATTTTTATGGAATGACTTATAAATAAGTCTAAAAAATTTTTCTCTCTCTCAATCTTATATATAGGAGTATAGGACCAAAGGAGTATACCTTTTATTATTTTCAATATGCCTAAGTTACCCTTCTCATCTTTTAAAAAAGGAACCATGTTTTTGTCTCGTCGTTGTCTTCGAAGTCCAGCCCGATCTGAACACTTCTGCCACTGCAAACTCCATTTCTGGACGAAGCTTTCAATATCTGGGCAAGCGTTTCGAAACTATGAAACTTGTCAAACTGAAACTTCTACTTTTTCTTGCTACGGCTCTCATCACCAAATTTCAATTTAAAGTTTAAACATGCTACCAAATATAATTATTCCTTATAATTATATTTATTTAATATTAATAATTATAAAATTATAATTTTATATATTAAATATTATTCATAAGTATATTTTATTAAACATTTACGAAGTTTGGAAAAACAACTCAAATAAGATGAGATTAAAGATGTCCATATAAAAATATTTTTTCCTCCCATCTCATACTGAACTAAATAAAGTAACATTAAAATTCCTCTCCTCTTATTAATCATCATATTAAGCCAAATAAGATAATATTAAAAGTCCTCCCCTTCCTCCACCTCCCTTCCCCTCTATTAAAATCCTTCCTCTTCCCCTCACTCTATTGAGCCAAACATTGATTATTGTGGACCGATTTGGAAGAGGTGTGTTGTGAAAGATGGTTAAACCCTCACCAAAGAGAGAGGTTAATTAACGTACATCCTCACCTTTGATTAGTTCTATTGTAAACATTGATTATTGGTTAACGAGATTCATTTTTGTGCAGTGCATCTTACAGAAACTTATTGGTGTTACTTTAAACTTTAGTTTCTCCATATTTTACCGTAAGTGAGAAACCTATATATAGCTACTCACTTCATGGATTTGGGTGTCAGTTGTCCCCTCTGCTGTCCTCAATTTTTCCCTACTTCCCAAATTTTTTTCTTGTGTCTTTTCATCATTAAATTTTACATAAAATGAGTAAATTTTTGATATCTGATGGGTTGAAAATGGTGCGATTTTTCATGCTTCTATGATTTTTTAAAGAATTTGTAAAATAAGTTACACCAATATTGGAGCATCTATTTTTTTTTGAAAAATCATAAAAATTTGAAAACTACGATATTTTTCTCATAGTAAGGTATTAAAATTTCATTCATTTTATGTAGAATCTAATACTAAAAATGGCAAGGAAAAAAACATTTGGAATTACAAGTAAATTAAGGGACAGCAAAGGAGGCAGCCGACATCCCAAATCCTCAATATACTGGGTTGGTGAAGCATCTCAGATGAATTCAAGCATATACCTGTGCGCGTGAATTTGTCACCTGCTAGTCAAAGCAAAGCTAGAATTCAGATGGCTTTAATTATCTCCCACGTTCATGAGATGCTACTGTTTCCCCTTTTATATATATGATCACATCTCATATATATCCATGGAAGGAAGCATACATATATACATATATGTGTGTGTGTATTTACGGATTGTTGTTGTTGATGAAGAGGCATGGGTGAGTGGGATTGGGCGCTGTGCTTGTCACTTGAGTAGTCTCTTCTTGTGGACTACCCTTCTTTTCATTGTCTGTTCGACCCCGAGGAATTTAAAGAAAAAAGCTTTCATTATACGACAAACTTTTTTTAGGGTACTATGGCGAACTTGGAGGTCGAACAGGCAGCGAATCTGAGGTATCAGCAAGGGACTATACATTTGACAAGCTTCTGCGTACAATCCAGCATCACCCCTTCAATTCCTCACTCGATCGTCTCGTACGTTTTGGCTGGCAACACACCTTTCCGGTGCTCTCTCTCTCTCTCTCTAAAAGGTATAGATTAATATGATTGACCTCCTTTGACTTTATGTTTGCAAGCTGAGTTTGTTCATGCATATACCAGATTCTTGTCCCTAAGACACTTCCAACTACTTCATCAGAATATCAAAGAAAGGGGGTTAAGTCATTAAATTTGTTTGAAAAAGAATTCAAATTTATCCTTATTTGAAACCACGAATCATATCATGAAAAAGCGAAGAAAAATTGTACCAAACTTTGAATAAGAGCAACATTGAAAAACATAATGCCTGAAGAGTGCCTTACAATAAGAATTATAGCGGTGTATATGAATGTGTTAAACTAATGTTGTTTGGGTGCGGATTTTGAATAAGAGTATATGATGCTTATACTCGTTTGTTCTTGAAAACAGACGTGTCTAAGAACAAATGAGTATAGTCCCATATATTTGTTTTTTTTAGCTGAATAGTACGAAAATTTTATCCCAAACCTTATAGGAAAATAACAGAGTATACTCGGAAAAACCAGAAAAAAAAAAAAAACACAACAAAGCTTATCCGACAAAGTACAAACGTCATACGAGAATTGTATTCCAAACCTTATAGGAAAATAGCAGAATACACTCGGAAAAACCAGAAAAAAGACCCAACAAAACTCACCCGACAAAGTACAAACAAATACAAACCAAAGAGGCCACACGTAATTAGCCTATACCAGTTTTTGTGACTGAACCAGAAAAAAGGGAAGAAATATCCTTTTGCAGGACAGAATTTAAAAGGGATGGTGGCCCTGTGAAAGCCATCCACATGGTACCATTCCCTTCATAACCAGCACTGCCAAACAATCTGCAGCCGCATTACCTCTCCTGGAAACCAAAGAGAGAGACCAGTTATTTGATGCATTCCAACGTTTGATGCACTGATCAAGAACCTCCTCACATTCACATTCCTTCAAGACCTGTTGCTTCAACCTACAAAATAACTCCTTACAATCAGTCTCAATAATAATTTGATCATTTTTAATGATTTCATGACAATTAAAGGCTTCTAAGGCTGCGAAGCATTCAGCCATAAAGGGGGAATTTGCTTTTACTTCCTTTCCAAATCCCCCTACAAACTCTCCTCTGCTATCCCATATATTTGTTTATTTTGAAAGAATATATGAGAGTAAGCACGTTATACTCATCTGTTGCCTATATCAGACAAATTTAAGTAGTTTTTCTTCTGTTTTACAAGAACAGACAAGTATTGTAGATGAAAATGATACATTTTGTTGTAGCGTTATTTTGGGAACTTTTTGTGTCTCTATCATAGGTAATTTACTCATTTGTGCAGCTAAAATTGGAGTGGAGTCCTCTTCATTAGTGTTTTATATAATTGCAAACATGATTTGATCTCAGTAGAAATGTAGCAGCTTTAGGGAATGATTTAGCACTCATCTTCATATAGCTTCTCCTTCTACTTGGTTGGAGACCTCACCATTTTACATACATTGTTGGCCAAAAAATTTACATGCTTTAATGAGTGAAGTATAGAATATAATTGCGCTTTAAAAAGGATTAAAATAATCGGATTGAAGAGTTCTAATGAGGTATATTATTGCTTTACTATGTTTACTCCCTCTAGTAATAAATATTGAAAGTGGTTTATAATTAATACCGGATAGAGTATATATATGATTAAATGAAGAAATTGGAAGGCTTTGGCCAGCTTTGACCCCTTGTAATTGAGAACATTTACTTGATTAAAGTATTGAAATCTAGATTAAATATATTTGATTACGAAGTAATATTTTTTCAAATACAGAGGTATAGAGAGTAATGGAGAACATTTACCTTATTGTATATTTCCTCCGTTTTAATTTATAAACTATTTTTGGACCAAATTGCAAATACCAATAAACCTCATTAAATTAGTTCGTAATATTATTTTTTTTCCAAAAAGAAGTACTCTTCCGGTCCTTAATATAGAACCTAATTGTTGAGTTGATTTTGGTTTTAAATATAAGACCAATTTCTCATATTTATCAATTTTTTCTAAATTACCACTATAAATGCTCTCTTAACCATAATTAAGTAAGAAGAGGAAATGAGGACATTAAAAAAATGATTATGATGTTTTAGGAAAAACATGTCATTTTTTTATAATTAACTAACTTACATAATTTTTTTAATTTAATCAAATTAGTTAAATAGATCTTATATTAGAGATCGGAGGAGTATAAACTTTGCGCCCTCCATTTAACAGTGACTTCTAATTAACTCACACTTCATTAGCGAAGTGAAGGGTTTTTTTAAGACAAAGTCATTAATGATCATTGTTCTCTTCAAAATTCGTAAATTATTCTGGAAAAAATGGTTTATACGAAATCGAAACAGAGGTCTAGAGAGTTGTATTCTTTCTGGCGAAAAAAACATATCTTTAAAAAATTATCTGGATGTGGAATAATTGAGAATTAAATTCGAACCAGTCAGGGTATTAAATTGTAAGCACCCACACATTTGTCTCTCTGAATGCCTCTTAACAAATCAAATGTGATTCAATTTCCGTCATCATTATTTACCAAAACTACTGTAGATGCTAGGGCTCCAACATAATATAGAGATTAATTTTTTTTTTTTTAAAATGCCCCCAATAAATAAAAAGACTTCACCTGAAATAAATAAAATTTTGAAAATACTAATAATAAATAATAATTGAGAGTAAAAGTGATAAAATGAAAATTTTTAAAAGTATGAATTAGATAAAAAATTAAATATAAATAATTTGTCATCATAAATTCAAAATTAAATCTTTTATGCAAAGGCTGAGATAAAGTACTCTCTATTGCATTGCACGTACACGTGGAGGTCCCACAAAAAAAATAAATTAATTAAATATCAAATAAAATAATAAAAACAAGCCCTCCTTTCCTCGCAAAACTATCTCAGCCTCACATAAATATCAGACTTACGAGCATCCAAAATATCTTCTTCCATTTCACCAAAAAACAAAAATATCTTCTTCCATAGTCATGCGCTCTTCCCGAACATTCCAGATTCCCATGGCTGCACGCATTTTCCTTTCCAGAACTCCCAATGACTCTCTTCTCCTTATAAAAATACCCAGCCATCTCCATGGCTCCTTGCTTGTTTCCTTTCTTTCGTCAGTAACACAACCAGGGACTTCAAGTGTGAGATTTGAATAGCTCGGTGGCTTTTACGGTCATAGATTATGCCTTTCCATGGTTTTATGTGATTAACAAGTTGTTAGCTTGGTTGATAGATTTTGATGAACTTCTCGTTTAGCCGAATTGGAAGCTTGTGAGTTGAAAAACTGAAGATAAATGGAGATTGGTAGGGGAGGGTCGTCGTTCTCTTATTATACCATTCTTGGTATTAGTTCAGATTCAACCAGTACAGAAATAAGGAGAGCTTATCGCAAGCTTGCTCTGGTTAGTGGGTTCTCCTTTGTGTTTTGAAATTTTTAATTCCTTTAGGCCAAAAGTTTAGGGTTATAGATTTGGAAATTGACTCTTTTTTTTCTTAGGAGTTGGGAATTTCTGAGTTTGAATTATTTGAGGGTACTGATAGGAGGCGGTTTTATTGAATTTGATGCAGCAATGGCATCCAGACAGGTGGACAAGAACGCCTTCTTTGTTGAGTGAAGCCAAACAGAAATTTCAACAAATTCAAGAAGCTTATTCAGGTAGGGATTATTTGTTTTTCTGGGTCTTGATTGAGAATCACAATTTAAGACCCTTGGAGTCCAAAGTTCTGTTTTTGGTTTCTTTTATATCTTTGATGGCACATCGTGTATTGAACTCTGCTCTGGGTTCTTCTTGGAGCAGTTCTATCAGACCACAAGAAAAGAACAGTGTACGATGCAGGGTTATATGATCCTGAAGACGAAGATGAGGTGAGTGTCATGGAAATTTAATATGCGTTTCGAATGCACTTCTTCTTCGTCCTCCGCCTCCTAAACAAAAGATTTGTTTGATCTCTTGTTCAGGGATTTTCTGAATTTATGGAAGAGATGGTGTCTCTCATGGCTCAAGTGAGGAGGGAGGTATGTCTCTTCTTCTACTTCACCATGGGCACTTACTATTAGTTGGCGTATTTGGAAAGATTGATTCAAAAAGCAATGCTCTTCTTCAATCTTCATTATTGTGCATTTACTTTTAAACTAAGATATCTCCCAAATCAAAATCCAAATTTTTCTTCGAAAGTGAAGGAATGGTTGCATAGGGTATAGAAATGAAATTCCTGAACGAACATGAAAAAGATGTTTGGTTGCAGGAAAAGGATTATTACAGTATGGAGGAGTTACAGAGCATGTTTACTGAGATGGCTCAAGATTTCAATCAGTCACCTTCATGGCGTTGCGGCGCCTCCGTTATTGATGAGTCCCCTCAATCCGCAAAGAGGATCCGTTTGGAAAAACATGGGAGAACCTAATACTAAATGTAATACCTACACGCTATCTCACTTGAATTGCAATTCAATACAATTGTTGATGCCAGTCTTCTTCTGGCTTGCTTGTTGAAAATTTTGCTCCAATGTGGCGGTGGTGATGATGAAGAGGATGAAGAACATGTGGCCTTCGAGAGTGATTCTGAAGTCAGAAACCTGAAATGGAATGTAAATGAAGAACTCACATTTTCGACCTATAGGCCATTGGATTGTAATTGTTAGCGCCTGTTTTGTTATGAGAATAGGATGGAAGTGATTTTGTTTGTTTCTGGAGATTTTGATGAACATTTTGCTGAGAGAAAGGTTTAGGGAAATTTGCTGAATTCTATTTTTGGTTTGGGTTTTGGCAGTGAGTGCTTGCTTGTTTGAAATGATGCTCATTTCTAAGTTTCTGATTTGGTGTTATGTATTACGTACACACAAGATTAAGAGGAAATATCTTTGTTCAGAGCTTGTTAATGTGCTTATGTAAACTGTTTTTTGGTATGGCCAACTTATCATAATTTATTTAAATAATCATAGCTTTGTTTGTGAATGGATAAAATTTTATAATTTAATTTAGAAATAAATATTTATTTAAATAATAGAGGGCGGATTGGTCTGCCCATTAAAATGACCTATAAACAGTTTTTCTTTTCAATTGTGAGTACGTGAAAGTTTAAGGATGTGTTTGGATGAAACCAAACCGTGGTTTGAAAAAGTGATTCTGGAGAATAGATTCTGTGAAGAATAGATTTTGTAAAAAAGTGATTCTGAGAAGTGAGAGTGTTTAGATAGTTGTTATCAGAAGCACTTTTTATATATACAAATTACTAAAAAAAAGACATAAGTTAATATGATAATTACAGAAAAAATAGATTTTATGATATATTTTAATTTGAAGGAATAAAATTGTTAATAATATATTTTTTACCAACATAATTAATAATACATAAGATAATATAATTAATAAATAATTAATGTGTATATATATTTATAAAATATAAGACTAAATATGTTTATCAAAAAATATGTTTATAAAAAAAATAATAAGATACATATCATATAGGTTTTCACACTCTCTCTTTTTTCTCCAAAAGCAAAAAAATTTTGCTTTTTCCAAAACCATGGTTTTGACCCAAAACCATGGTTTTGGTTTTTAGAGGGGGTGTTTGGGTGATTGACACCCCAAACCATGGTTTGGGTCCCCAAACCATGGTTTGGAGTGTCACCCAAACACACCCTAAGTAGTAGAACTGGACCAGCTCAGCTTCGTTTTTTTTTTTTGGGTTAAAGCAGAGATGTCTTCTTATTAGAAATAATTCTATTTGAAATATTATCGGGTACTAAATGTGGGTATTTCTGTAATTCTAGTCGAGGCATTGTCAGGTACTAAATGTGGATACTTTTTCCAATCGATGTTTGAATCTTGATTCGTCATGTTGTGAGGGATTAGTCTTTTCTGCTAGATCTAACTTCTTATTGGTAGCTCAACTTCTTGTTATTTAGAGAGGGGTGATTGCAGGCTGGTCTGGGCCTGTGAAGAACTTGGGCTCGTACTACTCTGTTTAAATTTTATGGATTGGGCGCGCTCGTTCAATTTAATTTCCATCACGTCAGCCCAAAATAAGGGCATCAATGTTTTTGGGGTCAAAGTTGAAAATCTAATTCTATTTAGGGTGTGTTTGGATAGAAACCAAACTATGATTTCAGAAGTGCTTTTACGGATTACGAAGTAAATATGTGAAGGAGATTATCTCGTTTTGCGGAAAAGTGCTTCTGAAACCACGGTTTTGAGATACCCAAACAGGCCCTTAAATAGATCAATCCATTCTCAGGGTGTGTTTGGGGAATAATCTACCCAAACACCCCCTCCAAAAACCAAAACCATGGTTTTGGAAAAAGCAAATTTTTTTTGCTTTTGGAGAAAAAAGGGAGAGTGTAAGGGCCTATATGATATGTATCTTGTTATTTTTTTTATAAACATATTTTTTTATAAATATATTTAATCTTATATTTTATAAATATATATACACATTAATTATTTATTAATTATATTATCTTATGTATTATTAATTATGTTGGTAAAAAACATATTATTAACAATTTTATTCATTCAAATTAAAATATATCATAAAATCTATTTTTTCTGTAATTATCATATTAACTTATGTCTTTTTTTTAGTAATTTGTATATATAAAAAGTGCTTCTGATAACAACTATCCAAACACTCTCACTTCTCAGAATCACTTTTTTACAAAATCTATTCTTCACAGAATTTATTTTCCCCAAAATCTATTCTCCAGAATCACTTTTCCAAACCACGGTTTGGTTTCATCCAAACACACCCTCAGTCACCTAAAACGCAACAACCCAATCGACCCATTTGAGCGCCCAAATAAAAATGAATTTTTTTCCCAAGCACACAAAAGGTCAACTCCGTTTTTTATGTTTGAAGTGTATGTTTTTGTCTTGTTGGTAATTTTAAACTCAAATGGAGAGCAGTATAATTAACTGTGTGCAAAATATGACTAAGAAATTATTTAATTAACTAATTCCAAGTGACACGAGCCAAAAAGCTTAATTGTAAATCATTAGAAAAGTATGGTGTCTGCTTCATGCCTTCATCATTGGATATGTATATATGATCGAATAGAATAAAATAAATCATGGGGATGGAAGAGAACAGAGAGCATTATTCCTTACGAGTGTGAAGAAGCTCCCAAAAGGGATTGTTAAATTAAAAATAAAAAATAAAATTATTAATTTGTCTGAGTGAGGAAAATGGACCCAAAAGATCAAAAGGGGGATTCTCACAACACATCACAAAGATGCCTTTATAAAAAATGGGACGGTGAGGGAATCCATTCTTTTCATTTTCCTTTTGTCTGCTTTTTCTCCCTCCATTTCCTTTTTTTTAATTTTTTAAAGGGATGCCCCAACACTTTTCTTTTGGAGAAAAATATATTAGCTTTTCTAATTTTACCCAACTCAACAAACACTACATTCGAAACATATTGAACACCTCATGATCAAGACTCCCTAACAGTCTTTATTAAATATGCTTACAATATTAAAGGAAAAAAAATAAAAGAAGCGTATGATTAATTGATTGGCCAAATTGCTTGGTTTTCAATTAATTGTTTCCCTTTTTGAGCCAGCCAAAATGAACCAAAATTGAGTACTCATTTCTAATCAGACTAATTAGTCTAATTCAATTATAACAATAGTTAAAACACTCTATTTAATTGTCAATCTCCCCAAAAAAAAGGGGGGTCAAATTTTCATGAAAATTTGAGGTTTGAAGTATTGTTGCTTTATTTATGCACACACAAACAGAGAGGTGAGAAGAATAAGTCAAAAATTTAAAATAAAAATAAAAAAAAGAATAAAGGGCAATGAGAAAGGGAAGTGTGAATTGGGATGACTCAAAAGGTACACAAGTCCAGTGGGATGGTGACTTATAACTCCTTCTAATTGAAGGGTTATGACTTAAGAGTCCTACAAGACAAGACAAGGTCGGTGTATATACAGGAAATGTATGCATGTGCCCTCATTATTATTATATATGGTTAGAATCAAATGCATGTGCACAATGTTGATGTATCTATGACTTAATATTTACACCTCATTTGTTGTTTCTCTTTTTCTTTATTTAAATCAACTTTGAATCTTAAACATAATTTTTGATTGGTTCAGTTCCCTTAAGTAAACCTAAAGAGGTCAAATAATGAAAATGTTAAAAAAAATATTAAAAATATTACTCTCAATTGAAGACAATATTTGGATTCGACTTGATATATTAGTCTATTTGATATAATATAATTATATAAAAATAAGAAAAAATGGCAAAAAAAGACTGTCGAAATGGAAAAGTTGTACACAGGAACCGGTTTATAAAAATTATTGTCAAAACTTAAACTAATATTGTCATGAGTCGTTATTTACAATTTTTTTATTTCAGCCATTTTTTTACTATTTTTCCTAAAAATAATTATTTTTTAGATCAAATCTTTTTTTATTGAAGATAATCTTATTCGAGATACTGTCAGATACTAAATACATAGCTTCTTTCAATAGGAATTCTATATAAAACAACTCTATTACAATGAATGTAAAGCTTTTTTTTTTTTAATCTCAAAAGGACAGAAGATTTTAATTTTCTATTGTAGAATAATAATGGATGGGAGGATAGTCAATGATATGGCTAGTTTTGATGGAAGCAGGGGATGGATCATGCATGTGGCAACATGCACAATACCCAAAAGAGAAGGTTTTGTCATGTGAATCAATAATAAAACCTTCACCATATTCACCTCAAAATGCTTTAATACTCTGTTTTTTTCACACATTATTTTTTCAGAACAACAAAAAAAGGGTCTAAATACTCTGTTTTTGGGGCAATGAAGGAATCGCCTTTTCCCTTTTTGCAACCTATGATTATGGTTCCTATTATCTCTCACTTCAATCCTCAAACTACCTTTTTGCTGCTGATCATTGCATCGATTACTTCCCCTTTAAGCTTCTTAATTCACAACTGGAACTAACTTATAGATATGAAAGTTTATCCAAACAAAAAAAAAACTTATAGATATGAAAGGCCATCATTTGTTAATCAAACATTAAACCCACTTGTGCCAGCAGAAAAGAAACATAATTCGCTTAAAAAGTTCGTCCAAACTTGAGATAAATCACATTAAATAATCTTAAAATTCTTTGATTGAACTGAAGTTATGTGGATATAAGATGACAATAAATCTGGTGGCAAAAGAAGACAACAATAAATCTATATCAAATGGATGGTAGAGTACAATAAATATCATTAACTCACATTGCAGACTTAATAAAATGTCAAATTTCAACTGTCCAAATGTAAAATTTATTTAAAAAATTGGAAAAATATAAATTAAAATACCATATATATGACAATTTTCAATTTTGATTTATAAAAAAGAGAACCAGACTTAACTCCAAAGGCATTTTGCTCTTTTTAAAGTTCCCATGCACCTCAAGTAACGTAAGAAAAGAAATCCCTCTCTCTCTCTCTCTCTCTCTCTCTAAAACCAAACTTCATCACATTACAGCTCACACCCACATCTCCTAAGTTTTGCAATTCTTCAGTCTCATTTCTGAGCATCAAATTCAGCTTCCAATGGCTCTCAATTTCATCTTCCTCCTCATTCTCTGTCTCACTGTTCCTCTCCAAGTCGTGTATTCTTCTAGGAAGTTGGATGAAACCACCGTGCCGGCCGGCGATCGGAAATGCTCGCCCTGTGGTGACTACAGCTCTCCACCACCCCCTCCTCCTGCGCTTCCACCGCCATCTCCGCCGCCTCCTTCCCCAAAGAAATCACCTTCACAGTATTGTCCGCCACCGCCACCGCCCCCTTCTTTCATCTACATAACCGGTCCTCCCAGCAACCTGTATCCGGTGGATGAGAACTTCAACAGCGCAAGTCGCCGGAGTTTTCTGCCGGCGGCAGCCGTATTGCCGGGCTTGGTGACCTTGCTTCTGGGCTTTTGGTGATCGTGAGGTATCAGTTAATCATGCCATCATACTCATACCACTTCTGATCATTCTCGAGGCAGTAATATATAGAAGAGATCAATTCAGGAAAACTATGGTTTACATGTAATCAAGATTCAATTTTTAGGATATCTACATGGAGAATTTTATTGCTTTCTTCAGTTTTCTTACCTTTTTTGTGATCCCAATGTCCTCCAATAACCATCTTTCTGGAATTTGCTGTCGAACATGTAAGCAATTAGTGCTTCTTATCTTTTTATTTTCACAATTATGTGTAGGGTCTTTCTATATATATATTTTTATATGGGGTGTTAATTAGCGTGGATCCATGTATATTTGGATGGAATTGGAGATCAATTCACTCATTACTTTTCCATAATGTCAAATTAAATTGTTCCAAGATCTAAGTTTGAGCGTAACATGTCATAAAAATAAAAAATAAACTTGAATATAACTATTGAACAAAAATGGATTCAGGCCAAACAAATTGATAAGGAAAGGGAAAATTTAGAAGAAATCAGAAAATGCATAGGTTATGAACAACTTGAATTTGTTTTTTTTTTTTAAGAAAAAAAAAACTTCATACAAAGTACAAATTACAGATAAGGATTGTCCAATGATGTTAGAGGGTAGGCTGGCCCTATCTATGCATTGAGAATGATAAAAATTGACAAATAAATAAATAGGTGAGTAGTAGTTAATGTCTTTAACAAAAACTAACTGATAAATGGCCCCAGTGAATCAAACTAATTATTGTTCAGTAAGCTTAAGAATGGAATTAGTGTTTTGATTAAGTGGGAGTTAATGGTGATTAAACTCAAAAGTGGAGACTAGTGAGTGGGCAATGTCATGGTTGTGATGGAAGTGAGGTGTCACCTGTCCAATGTCCACCACAAAAAGATATATGAACTTTGATAGTTTCACCAAACAGTTAGTTGATGTTTGGTGATTTTTTTTTATGACTTCATTTAATACTGATAATACGTTTATTTCCATAAATAAAACATGATCGCACGTACACTCTAAAAACTCAAATTGGAACAAGTAAAAATCATGTTTTATGATGAAATTTATATCATCTATAATTTAATATGGATGAACAAAATTTAAATTTTTGTTCAATAACAATTTACGTTTTTAAAAGTTTCAGTTATGAGGTAAATTCATCTTAAATTCTATATTTTTTAAAGTAAAAAATATTTAAAATTAGATCTAAACCACCTGAAATCAATTTGGATTACTTAAATTAAGATAAATATTTCATATTTTTGTTTTTAATGAGCGTGGTCCGAACCACTAGATCAATTTCAAATACTAACGTAAATGATAATTGTCAAAAAAATATGATACAGATGGATCAGACCCAAAGAGACAAAAACAAAGGCCCATTTTATTAGTTCGTGAGGCCCAAGGAGCAATGCAGCAGATTGGGCATGGAGATCATAAAAGAAGTACACGAGATCGGAAAAATAAATAAATACCAAAAAAAATGACAAAAAAAGAAGCTGAAAATTACTCCTCCGTCCTTTTAATATATGACCCAATTACTGAGTTGCTTTTAATCCTAATATAAGATCCATTTCTCATATTTATCAATTTTCTCTAAATTACCCCTATGAATACTTCCTCAACCATAATCAAGTAGAAGAGGGAAATGAGGTGTTAAGAAAGATGATTATGGTATTTTAGGAAAAACGTGTCACATTTCTTATAATTAACTAACTTACCTAACTTTCTTAATCTAATCAAATCAGTTAAATGGGTCTTATATTAAGGACGGAAGAGTATTAAATCTCAAATTAGATTTGGTAACAACACTTTATTTAGTACCAATAACACTGAATTTATAAATGACAACAAATTTTTGTTGACACTTCTTATTTAACATTTAGTAATTTTCAGTATTTTTTTGTCATTTTTCCTACCAAAAAAAAGTGAGGAAGATATGCAACATGAACTCGGCAGATTATGGGAAAAAAAAAATCCATTATCTTATTATTCTTTTATTGTCCCTGAATAACAAGTCCTTATGTTCATAAACCTCACCAAAGCACATAAAAACATAATGTATTAGATTGGCATTTATAATTAACTTTTTTTAAAAAAAATAATAGTTTTGACCTGACAGAAATTAGTCTCAAGTCTCAAATGACTTAAGCCTATTTTGAATTATACCAAAAGAAATATATGAAGGGTTTGTTTGTCAAATTATATATATAGGCACACACATGTCAAAGTTTTGCCAAACGAATACGGGGCAGTTGAAGGACAAAAACAGAAGAAACTGAAAGTGGTTTGAAAGGCTCAACCAATTTGGACATATGCAGTAGTGGTGGCTGTACCCGCTCTCTTGCTTCAAAGTAAGTCTTCGTTTTCAAAATCACGAACCAATCAAGACATTTTTCGCCAAATTTCACTTTTACTAAATTACTTAATTATAATATATATTATATGATTTGTCTAAAATATTTATATGGATCATTAGATTGTATACTAATTTATAAATAAGAAAAATTAATTTGAAGAAAAACGATAAATATAAATAGTTTAATTTAAAGTAATTTAATAACTTTCTTTATTTTTTCAAATTAATTAAATAGGTCTTACATTAAAGACTAAGCGTAGTATTACTCTCAAATTTCAAGTATATGAGCTAGTTGGAAGTTTATTTTGATATTAAATATAAAATTTTAGTCTATTTTATCTTTCACATTTATTTTTTTTCCCTCAAACTATCCATATTAATTATATATATTAAGAGTGTTTCCATCAAGTGACATTTCTAAATTCAAACACAAACGATTAAATACGATATTGTAAGAAAAAAACCAACACACATTTTTAACAAATGAGTACCTTAATTATTTTTTTAATTTATATAAATTTGTTGTATAATTAGGGACCAGAAGAAATAATTTTTTCAGAAGAAAAATGAGACCATATTTACCAAGGTTACATGCCAAATATAACCGTAAGAGCACCCAACTAATTCCGATTAGGTTTTGATTAACTAATACTACCCCCAATCCTATTTATAAGAAAACGAGGTCTCATAGTTAGAATTGGAGATAGTAATATGTACGACCTGAAGGGATTGGTTCAGTTAAAAGAATATACTCCTCCGGTCCTAATTATAAGACCCAATTGACTTATTTGAGGAGATTAAGGAAGTAAGTTAAGTTGGTTATTTATAATAAATAAGTGTTGTTATTCCTAAAATATCCTTGCTAATTAAGTATATTGGCTAAAACTATCATTATTAAAAGGATTATCTTGAAAAAAAATGCATAAATATAAAAGAGAAAATGGATTAGGTCTTATAATTAGGACCAAATAAAAAGTCAAATTGGGTCTTATAATAAGGACCGGAGGAGTATTATGTAGCGTCATATACTTTTACATTGTAATTGGGTTTTACTTTTTTCCCTGAAATTATGTATGAATATAATATTCTGAGAATACTATATTGAAGAACGGTTATTTTATGATTTTTTTTAAAGGACAAACTATCCGAATAAAGCTTCGGAATTTTCCTAATTCTACGTGAAAAATCATTGGGAGTTGATCAAATTCACTTTTAGATACAAAAAGGCTCTCCCAAATTGAACATGAAGAGCCGAAAATTGGAAATTTTATATACAGATCCTAATTATAAGAGCCAGTTGACTAATTTGAGGAGATTAAGTAAGTAAGTTGAGTTAGTTATTTGTCCTTGTCTTTCTTAAAATATCCTTACTAATCAAGTGTATTAACTAGAACTATAATTATTAGAAAGATTATCTTGAAAAAAATTAAGTAAATATGAGAGACAAAGTAGATTGAAGTCTTATATTTAAGATTAAATAAAAATTAAACAAGATCTTATATAAGAACCGGAAGTGATATATGGTGGTTCTGTAATTCTGTTTGCTTTGGCCCACGAGTTTTAATCATCCTTTTTGTTTTTATGGTAAGCATTTTTAATTTTCCAATTCCATTAAAGAAAGGAAAAATCCCATAAAATTACAACTTGAATTTTAAAATCTCAAATAAAAAATTATTATAAAATTATATTTTCATTTATGTTCAAGTGTAATCAATTATTATTAAAGTGTAAAAAATAAGATTTATTTAAAATTTTAAAATTCAAATGGTATTTTTAAAGAATTTTTTCTTAAAGAAACCATTATATATAGAGGGAAAACGCTCACACAGAAACACCCGTCCACCTCAAGAATCACATCTAAGACACGACGAACATTAAATATGAGTACATTTTCCAACTAAAATTTAAATTTAAGTTTGGTATTGTAAGAAATTCACTTACTTTGCTGGATCCAACTGTTCATTGAGTATATATTCCAAACACGTGGCGCTTTCCATGCTTCCAAACTTACAAATTGCTAGGCCACATTAGCATTTTTAAATGACGTTGACTAGTTTGGCTCATTCAAGGGACCGGTAATTTTGGTGAACTACTGAGAATAACCCATACAAGGTTTTACAGTTTAACATTAAATTTGGGAAAGACATTACAAATTTTTATTCTTAGGCCTGCATTTGATTTCAGGCTCAATCTAAAAACAAATAAAAAAGAAAAAATTGCAAAAAAGACCGTGAAATTAGAAAAATTACAAATAGAAGCCGGTTCACAAAATTGTTATCAAAACACGCTAATACTGTCATGGGTCCTAATTTGCAATTTCTCTAATTTTATGGTCTTTTTTTGCAATTTTTCTAATAAAAAATTCTGCTAAGAAAATTATGAATAATACAGATAATTTTTTTAAAAAATTTGTGGGATGTACGATTTTCAAAATAACCCAATTATATTGACAGTGTTTTTGAAGTCCAAAAAAAAAAAAATCAACATCTTTGATGTGCCCCCACCCACTACTCTACTGCTTTTTTGTTTTATCTTGACCAATTATATGCCATAAATCAAACCAAACTTCCATTAACGAGTCCTTTAAAAGGACCAAAGCGTCAATAAAGTGATTCAATTTGAAAGCCCTAAACCTGTGACTTCCTCACTTTTTTTCACTTTGCCTCCAACTTTCTTTTTCAATACCCTCACTGGTCACTACCCTCTCTTCACTTCATCTTCAATCTTCATTCATCCATTATTATTCATTCACACATCTCACAACAAAACATCCACATCCTTCAGTTACATCACATCCACTTGGGTTTTTTTCTTCTCTCTCTACCACCCCTTCATTTTCTTCTCATTTTTCCCTCTTTTCTCTCCATCCAAACATGTCCTTCTTCAGCACCACACACTTCTTCACCATCATCTTCTTCCTGGTACTCCTTACTTTTCCAGGCACAGCAAGGACCGACCAGACATGCCCGTATCCATGCTACCCACCTCCCATTGGCGGCGGCGGCGGCGGCAATACTCCGACAGCTACCACGGTGACCCCAGCACTGCCACAGACCGGAGGCGGAACAGTATACTCACCACCAACTGGGTATAATAACTACCCCTATTATAACCAACCACCACCGTATGGCTTCGGCGGCGGCGGCGGCAGTGGATATTATGGTGCCCCACCGCCTCCGGAGCCGATTCTGCCATACTTCCCGTTCTATTACAGAAAGCCACCGCATGGGACAGGTGCCTATCCGTCTTCATCGTCTGAATCTTCAGCGTCGTCGTCGGCCGCGGGAGCAGAGAAATGGACAGCAGCAGTATCAGTTTCAGCTTCAGCTCTTTGCTTAGTCCTTTTTGTTTAGTATATTAAAGTGAGAATCTTTAATGTTAATGTTCAAAAATCTTGTTTGAACCGCTCACATTGTGAGAATTATTAATGATTAGTGATGATATGTATCCTCTGTAGTTGATGATGATTTGGTTTTCAGTGATTTTTCAAACTTCTTCTGTGTTTGCGGTACTGATTTTTTTCGATCTTGCCTTTGCAAGTTAGGAAAGGGTGTGTGTTGTTTAAATTATATTGGATGAATTATACTATTTTTTAATATTATTGGAAAATTGTTTCTTTGAATATAACTAATTTTCGGACCAAAACAGATAATTTATTTAATTTTCAAATAATATTTAATTTGACTGAGTGTATTGTTAGGGGGAAAAAACTACATCGTCTGTCTCGGAGTAGGTGAGTATCTGAATAATATTCTTCGTATTAGGTCAGATTTGAAAGTTTGTGAGAATATTCGTCATAGGAATAAAGAAATAATATAATATTTATTTAAAAATAAAAATAATTATTACTAAAATAATATTGTAAAGTCCTTATTAATTCAAATCGTAACAAAAGTATACTGTAGTTATAGTATATTAATGTATTTCCAAGGTCTCCTTCAATTCGTAATTCTTTCTTTTTATTTTTCTTCATATTGTATAATTTTTTAAAACTGATTTAGTGCCGCAACTTGGATTATATTTTAGTACATAATATATATATTTATATATAGCCAATACAACCTAATATTTTCCTCTCTTCCAATTCTTCTTACATATTTTTTTTGGCCAAAATTCTTACATATATTATCAAATAGTAATTACATAATACGATAATTACCCACTCTTGTATATGCATGTTACCAATCTGCATCTCACAAAAAATATGAATAATATGTTAATAGCTAGTTGTTCTAATGACAACACCACTCGTCACTTCAATGAAGTTCTAAGTTTAAGATTGACATTGACATATTTACTTGTGTGAGTGTGTTTAATTGTAATATAAAAAAAATAAACAATGGGTTATACAAATACTTTATTAATATAATATATTTAAAAATAAAAAATGGTTATTAATAAATTAATATTGTAAAATGTTTCTAATTTCATCGCAGGTGTATTTATCTTGACTGCAAAAAAAAATATCAAGAACTTGAGCTCTGTAACTTGATAATATTAACATTTTAACTTTACATTAAAAAAATACTGAAACAAATTCATTATTAACAATTATTTCATTTTGTTAGTTTTATGTCAGGACAAGGTTAAAAAAAAAAAAAAAGGTCTTTTGCAGAAGGATTCTCTAATTAAAGGATATCCTCGAAAAGAGAGGGCATGGTGGTCCCACATATATGTGCGTGGAATGCTGAGAAAAGAAAAGAATTGAGTAATTAAAAAATTACACAAAAAAAAAAAAAAAATAGTGAAGATGACCCACAAAATTTAACGTGGAAAAGGAGGAAAATTCATGGGTGATGAACAAATTTTTTTACTATATGTATAAAATATATAAAGAGTTTACAATCATAATCTCATCTCCTATGGAGAGATTGGGTGTATATAAAGCTTTTAAAAAAACTAAATATTATATTGGTTAATAAAGTATTTCTTAAAAATATCAATTATAAATATGATGGAAAATGATCGATTTTAAATCAAGATAACAAATAAAAATAATGTCAGTAAATTTTAAAAATTTGAGTCATCATTTTAAGTGAGCGTGGGATGAGCCAAAAGATAATCCAAAGACAGGCTGCCATATGCGCGGTGGCTTGATGCGCAGAGAGGAACCTTTCATAGAAGAAATATCATTAAAAAAATATTTTAAATTAAAAAAACAGAATAATGTTTTAAAAGTATTTTAAATTTAAAATGTTTAATATAAATATTTTTAACTATATATATGATTTAAGGAAAAACTGCAAATAAAGGCAGTGGAATATGAAAAATTACAGATAGAGACCAGTTACAATATTATTATGGATTTTGACAATAATAATATAGGTTTTAATAATAATTTTGTGAATGAGTATTTGTTTATAATTTTTTAAATTTTATGATCTTTATTTACAATTTTTATAATTTAAAGTACAAATTATAAAAGGTGACATTGTGGTCGCTGCTCAATGTTGAGCGTCTCAAGGATCACACAAATTGAGAATGAGTTCACCTGTTATCAATTTAGGGAGGTTAATAAGAATGTGAAAAGAAATCTTAATAAAATATGTTTATAAATGTTTTTGAATACCGTCTCAAACAAGGCAAATAAAATGGCAATCATGATTTCCCATTTATTTATCTTCTTCTTTGATTTGATTGGGGAAATCAAAATAAATAAAATTTGAAATTATTCCTTTTTTTAAAGATATATAAAAAAGAATAAATGAAAACGTGAATACATATATATAAATATATATAAACTATGAAACTCTTTGTTCAAACTTCAAACTTTCTCTTCATTCCAAAAAATTACTCCTTCCGTTTCTTATTATAAGAGACATTTGATATTTATAGCATGTTCCTAAATATAAGAGACACTTAAAAGTTGTCTCTACTTTTTTGTGTTGATTTCCTATTTTACCCATATTTATTGTCTTCAACTCACACTCTCTCTCCTTCCCACTTCTCTTTCTTTTAAGAATTTACTATTGTTTTCTCTTATACTCTCTCCTTATTAATGCGGGTTTTTTGGAAAAAAAAATATACTTTTTACACATTCATTGTTCTTAACTAATTTTAACTGTTTTTTTTATCTCTTATAATAAGGAACGGAGGGAGTATTGTATACTAAATTTTTGTACCATGTTTCAAAACATAATGATGACAGCTATATAAAATATGAATTTGTCCAATTTAACCGATCCTCTTGTTTGATCCTCCTGCCCAACCTTGT
This sequence comes from Neltuma alba, assembly GCF_004799145.2. Taxonomy (NCBI): domain Eukaryota; kingdom Viridiplantae; phylum Streptophyta; class Magnoliopsida; order Fabales; family Fabaceae; genus Neltuma; species Neltuma alba. Next base: position 1,039 of record NW_021636407.1, on the reverse strand, counting down.
GCAGCGCTATTATCTTTTTAGTTTATTGTGCATGTTTGCCACAACTAATTAATGGCTCCTCATTTTTCTTTTTTTCTTTTTTTATTTTTTTAAGTTTCACTTTTTTTTTCAACTCTCAACAGTACATTTCTTGTTTTGTCACATATTCCTAATCTATTGTCGTCTATTGTCACCTATCCAAAACCTTTCTGCTGTGTAATAATTTTGCCCCCCATATGGTATTAATTAGTTATATATGCTCTATATGTCTTTGTTAGCACTAACACTTTAAAATAGGACTGTAAGACGGGACGGGATCGGGATGGGCTTCTTTCACACTTTGCAGATGAGAGAACAGCCGAGAGCGGAGACTGAGAGGTGACTGGCAAGAGCTTCAGCTTTCAGTGAGAGTGCAAAACACGATTCACTACTTTCGTCAACCGTTGCTGTCTGAATGGAACGAAAGTGAAAAACTGGAGGTTGGAGAGAGGCAGAGACTTAGGGCTTCATATTTTATTTGTTTTTTACTTTTTAACATTTAATAATAATATATAACTCATAATATAATATAAAATTTTTCTTTTTTTAAGTTTCATGTTTTTTTTTTCAACTCTCAACAGTACATTTCTTGTTTTGTCACATATTCCTAATCTATCGTTGTCTATTGTCACCTGTCTAAAACCTTTCTGCTATGTAATAATTTTGCCCCCCATATGACGTTAATTATTTATACACGCTCTATCTGTCTTTTTTAGGTACTAGCATTGATCAATGATTAGAGAATGAGGTTAGATCATCCAATGGACTGAAAAACTTTTTTTATGGTTTCAACTAAGCTGGACTGAAATTGGGTGATCATTAAGTCAAAATTATAATAAGACCGAGAACAAAATAATTACAAAAAAAAATGGAACTATTTTGGGCTTGATAAAAAAATATTGAGAAAAAATTAAAAAAAAAAACCTATAAAAAATAATTGTTCCCTTACAAATCCTAATATATTTCCGGACTCTTTATAATTATGGTATTATTTCATCGAAAACTTCAGGGTTGGATATAA